>NC_142840.1:25872500-25897500 GCF_061612785.1 Hesperophylax consimilis | reverse complement strand
CGCTTACATTGCTAACGCTGGCTAAACCTTATGATATACATCAAAATAATGTACTACGTAATTGTATACCTTAAAAAGGCCTACAGAAAAGTCCGTGATGATATTTGTCTACCTCCTAAGGATAACCCACACCAATTATTATTATCTTTTACATATATAATGGATTATTTGCGAATCTATTTTAATCTATGCCGAAATACAGGGTTTTCCAATAAGAGGTGTTATTTTGAATAGCCCGCTATTTCGGTACATGTTACTTTTGAAGCTGTCATTTTTTGACATTTGACAAGTAGAAACTACACCATTAATAAGAATGGAACGATACACGCTTCAAAACGCATTGAAATTATTAAAATTCACTTGAGTGAATCAAATTTGAGTTTGGTGCGGTTTATGGTCCGGCGGAGTCATTGGACCTTACTTTTTCGAAAATGAGGCTGGAGCAACATTTACGGTGAATGGATTGCGCTATCGAGAGATGATTAATGATTTTTTGTGGCTGGAATTGGATGGTATTGATCTGGACAGCGTTTACTTTCAACAAGACAGTGCTACGTGCCACACAAGCAACGAAACCATTGAGCGGCCGCTACACTACTCGCTTCGGCGCTTCGACGAAGTCCTCGACGAAGTTAGCCGAAGTCCGAAGTGCGTGCCCACACACTCGTGCAACTTCGCGAGTAGCTCAGTCTCTCGGAGTCCGTGCACTAGGCAACATGGACGTTCAAGTGGCAAATAAAGGATGAAAGTAGATTAAATGCTGTTGAAATGAGATCCCTGAGGCGTATAATAATAATAATAATAATAATTGAATAATTTGTAAAGCGCCGTTTTTGTGAAAAATCACCTCAAGGGCGTATGTGTGGTAAAACCATGTTTGATCGTGTGAGGAATGTGGAGATCCGCAAAGAGTGCAAGGCTGATGTAAGCGTAATGAGTAAGATTAAGAAAGGGACGCTTAGATGGTTTGGGCATGTAGAGCGAATGAGCGAAGATAGGAGTGTGACGGCCGGCATAGTCCAGTGGTAACGCATTGGACTGCCATTCCGAAGGTCGCGGGTTCGAACCCGGCGTGCGCAAATAAATTTTATTTGATTAATTTGTGTTATTTCACAATTAATTAATTAAAATAATATATAGTATATTTGCGGCACGTTCCAGAGTGGAAGATACTACCAGTATCGCCCTGGTGTAAGACCACCATTCAGAATTGAAACGTTGCTCCAAATGGCTTTAGCCGTGTTTAGTGACTAGATCTGAATAGCCAGGTACTTCCCCACCTTCCTCTTTCCCTTCCCCACTTACCTTCAGCCTCACAACATCCCCCAATTGGGGATGCCATAGTCTCACTGGCTCCAGACTGGAGCAGTTGGGACTCTTGTGAGGTATTCACTATAAAAAAAAAATAAAAAAAGGAGGATATATGATGCAAATGTGAATGTTAGCAGAAGTCGGGGACGCCCGAGGAAGACATGGCACGATCAAGTGAATCAGATACTCGAGTCGGGCCATGTAAAGAGTCAGAATAATAGAAGAGTATGTATGAGACGATGTATGAATGTGAATGAGGCAAGGAGTGTGTGCCAAGACCGAGTAGTTTGGCGGTCCGTCCTCTCTGCCTACCCCTGCGGGGAAACGGCGTGATGGTTAGTTAGTTATCTTTATGGTCCCTTTCAATTGGGTCCCAAATAACCGCCTCGGATTGGAGTGTTTCTAGGAACAAAAAAATTAGGTCCTGTGACCACAGTGTAGAAGCCATATTTTATTACGTATAGTCACTATGACTCTGCGCACGCACAACCACCAAACACGACGTCTCGAAGCGAACTGAAGTGAACCGAGTAGTGTGGGCAGACACTTCGTGTTCGAACTTCGAGTCCTTTGACTCGGGCGCATTTACCGACAACAATCGGAAGTCGGGCCAAGCGAAGCGAAGATGCCCGAAGCGAAGCGAAGTTCGTGCCCACACTATCGTATTAGGTCAACTTCGATCAACTTCGCGAGTAGTGTAGCTGGGCTTTTGATCTTTTATGATTGAATATCAAAATAACACCTCTTATTGGAAAACCCTGTAGATCAGGTAGAACATGTGTCTGAATCACTGGGACACTTATGACTCCACATTACACCTTACACCCATGCGAAGCTGAGGTGGGTCGCTAGTGCAACATAAATTTTTGCATAAAAATACCAGTGCCACTTATTTTAAGGATTATTTTGGTATATTATTTTGCTAGGTTTCTTATTAAGAATATGCAAAGTTTTCAAAAGTGCTAAGACTCTGAAAATTTTGTTTTGTTCATTGGTCAGAAGTCCACTGGAGTATGCTTCCACAATATGGAATCCTCAATATAAGGTATACATAGATTTAGTAGAAAGTATACAGAATAAATTTTCGAAACATTTACTCAAGAAATACAACAATACTACAAATAATATGTTAACTTTACAAAAAAGACGCACATTGTCAGACCTGTTGTTTCTACATAATCTGCTAAATAATAAAATAGATAGTCCCGAATTACTATCCGTCATTGGTTTAAATGTTCCAACGAGGCGTACCAGGCACACTACACTATTTCATATTGAAGCCAACAATACCAATGCAGCAAACAACTCAGTAATTACTCGCGCAATCACAACATACACCCATTACGAAAAATTACTACATTTAGACATCTTTCATGATTCCTTTCTAACATACAAAACTAACTTATTAAATTTCTTAGCATGACAAATTTCAAAAATATTTTCACATCATTTTTCAAAACTCCTATGTATTAACAGTCAATTACAATTCGTGAGCTTATTATAATTCTTATTTTCAATTCATTTATTATTATCTATCCACACACTTCCTTCCTTTTATAACAATCTCAGGCGAAATTACGTAATGACATTTTATGGACATACGTAATAGGTACTACAACTATGTAATAACTAAAAAAATTCTAACTGTATCTTATTGTACTGTGTATGTCTTAACAAATAAATAAATAAAATAAAATAAAATATCGAAGAGGACCAACCACCAAAACACCATCTCTGCGGATATCTTCTTAATATACCTCGTATAAAAATTCAACGCTGTAAATTTCAAAGTTCGTTTTTATTAGTGTCAGGATTTAGAGAGTTGTTTGAATGGTAGAAGAAGTCAGGGACGCCTGAGAAAGACATTAGCGATAGTGAAGCGTTGCGGGGTCCACTAGTACTTAATAAAGACATTAGCGATAGTGAAGCGTTGCGGGGTCCACTAGTACTTAATAAAGACATTAGCGATAGTGAAGCGTTGCGGGGTCCACTAGTACTTAATAAAGACATTAGCGATAGTGAAGCGTTGCGGGGTCCACTAGTACTTAATAAAGACATTAGCGATAGTGAAGCGTTGCGGGGTCCACTAGTACTTAATAAAGACATTAGCGATAGTGAAGCGTTGCGGGGTCCACTAGTACTTAATAAAGACATTAGCGATAGTGAAGCGTTGCGGGGTCCACTAGTACTTAATAAAGACATTAGCGATAGTGAAGCGTTGCGGGGTCCACTAGTACTTAATAAAGACATTAGCGATAGTGAAGCGTTGCGGGGTCCACTAGTACTTAATAAAGACATTAGCGATAGTGAAGCGTTGCGGGGTCCACTAGTACTTAATAAAGACATTAGCGATAGTGAAGCGTTGCGGGGTCCACTAGTACTTAATAAAGACATTAGCGATAGTGAAGCGTTGCGGGGTCCACTAGTACTTAATAAAGACATTAGCGATAGTGAAGCGTTGCGGGGTCCACTAGTACTTAATAAAGACATTAGCGATAGTGAAGCGTTGCGGAGTCCACTTAATAAAGTACTTAATAAAGACATTAGCGATAGTGAAGCGTTGCGGAGTCCACTAGTACTTAATAAAGACATTAGCGATAGTGAAGCGTTGCGGGGTCCACTAGTACTTAATAAAGACATTAGCGATAGTGAAGCGTTGCGGGGTCCACTAGTACTTAATAAAGACATTAGCGATAGTGAAGCGTTGCGGAGTCCACTTAATAAAGTACTTAATAAAGACATTAGCGATAGTGAAGCGTTGCGGGGTCCACTAGTACTTAATAAAGACATTAGCGATAGTGAAGCGTTGCGGGGTCCACTAGTACTTAATAAAGACATTAGCGATAGTGAAGCGTTGCGGAGTCCACTTAATAAAGTACTTAATAAAGACATTAGCGATAGTGAAGCGTTGCGGGGTCCACTAGTACTTAATAAAGACATTAGCGATAGTGAAGCGTTGCGGAGTCCACTAGTACTTAATAAAGACATTAGCGATAGTGAAGCGTTGCGGGGTCCACTAGTACTTAATAAAGACATTAGCGATAGTGAAGCGTTGCGGGGTCCACTAGTACTTAATAAAGACATTAGCGATAGTGAAGCGTTGCGGGGTCCACTAGTACTTAATAAAGACATTAGCGATAGTGAAGCGTTGCGGAGTCCACTTAATAAAGTACTTAATAAAGACATTAGCGATAGTGAAGCGTTGCGGGGTCCACTAGTACTTAATAAAGACATTAGCGATAGTGAAGCGTTGCGGGGTCCACTAGTACTTAATAAAGACATTAGCGATAGTGAAGCGTTGCGGGGTCCACTAGTACTTAATAAAGACATTAGCGATAGTGAAGCGTTGCGGAGTCCACTTAATAAAGTACTTAATAAAGACATTAGCGATAGTGAAGCGTTGCGGGGTCCACTAGTACTTAATAAAGACATTAGCGATAGTGAAGCGTTGCGGAGTCCACTAGTACTTAATAAAGACATTAGCGATAGTGAAGCGTTGCGGGGTCCACTAGTACTTAATAAAGACATTAGCGATAGTGAAGCGTTGCGGGGTCCACTAGTACTTAATAAAGACATTAGCGATAGTGAAGCGTTGCGGGGTCCACTAGTACTTAATAAAGACATTAGCGATAGTGAAGCGTTGCGGAGTCCACTTAATAAAGTACTTAATAAAGACATTAGCGATAGTGAAGCGTTGCGGGGTCCACTAGTACTTAATAAAGACATTAGCGATAGTGAAGCGTTGCGGAGTCCACTAGTACTTAATAAAGACATTAGCGATAGTGAAGCGTTGCGGGGTCCACTAGTACTTAATAAAGACATTAGCGATAGTGAAGCGTTGCGGGGTCCACTAGTACTTAATATTTGAGTGTGGCGTGCTTTGTTACAAATAATTTCAAAAATTTAGAAAAAGTTTTTATAATTCTTTTCTGCTTGGTTTTGCGGCCAACTGAATAAATGAACTAAATATTTGCTTACCAAATTCATGGAAAAATAAATTTTTTTTTATCTACTAGCTGACGTGTACGTGGCGTTGCTGGGGGTTATCTTTAGGGGATAGATTATATACCATCTAACACTTTTCTGTAGGCCTTTTTTTAGATATAAAATTCTGTAGTACATTATTTTGATGTACCTCATAAGGTTTAGGAAAATAATTCTTGTTGCCCACCTTGTTTTCTTAGGGTAGGCAAAGCTTTTCAGCCTTTATGGACTGCACGCCACTGCTATATAGGTATATCACCACACTATATAGAGGCCGGCTTGTTGCCCACCTTGTTTCCCACCTTGTTTCCCACCTTGTTTTCTTAGGAAAGGCGCAGCTTTTCAACCTTTATGGGCTGCACGCAAGTGCTATATAGGTATATCACCACTCAATATTGTTAGCAATAATGAAACGCTAATAGATGTTCATGATGAAATACTTTAATCTTGTCTCCACGGTATTACAATCAATAACTTTAAATGGTGTGTGTTCGCTCAGCGTGGCTGTGCTAAAGTGTTTGCTTGCAATCCTTCGTCCTGGGGGGGGGAGTCGCTCCCGCCTAAAACCAGCAGCGCCTCTGCCGGCCGTACCGCAAACCACCCGTGAAGTGTAGTTCCCTGATTGGCCGACAGCGATGAGAGTGGCGCCTCTGGCGGCCAATTAGTAAACTAAACTCTGTGGCGGCAGTATTTGAATGCACTGCTAACAATATAGATGCCGGCTTGTTGCCCACCTAGTTTTCACAGGAAAGGTGTAGCTTTTACTGTATTTAGTTTTGGATTGTAACTTTTTGTTTGTTTTCAGGCGGGAAAAAGCTGCATAGTTCCTCACTGCTCCTCTTCTAGACAAATAATCAATCATTGGAAACACTGTTCAAGAAATGATTGTCCCGTGTGTTTGCCCTTGAAACAGGCAGACCGCAACCGAAGCAATAATCTCAGCAATGGTAAGTTCTTATCCCTTCTGCTTCATTAAGCGCTCATAGTAGTAGCCCGTTAATTTGAATTCCCCGGAATCGAATGCGACAACAATCAATATTAGAATGTTGATTAAGATCACACTCAATAGATTCTCACTGTTACTATTGAGGAATAGGAGGGAGGGATGGCTCAGGTCCTGTACATTTTAATAGAATGTGTCAAAAATCAATAGGAGAATTTTAGATTAAGATATTTTCTCACTACATATTACTGTCGAAAGTTTATACCAACTCTTAGATCAGCATACCATCAGCTATAGGCAGACTGATGGAACCTAAGCGCAAGCCAAAACTAAGTTTGGTGATCGCGCTTTCGGAGCATCTGGGCCGAAGGCTTGGAATAAACTCCCTCCGGAACTAAGATCCATAACAAGTCCAACAGAATTCAGGTCTAAACTAAAAACTTACCTTTTTAAGCTGTCATACCCTTAAATTAAATATGTATACCATTCCTGAGAGAATGTCAGATTATATCCAATTTTCCACTTATGTCTAGTTAATGGTACCGTATATTATCTCCATATATATTTAGTAGATCATTGAAGAATTATATATATTTGTACAAAACGGCGCTATATGAATCATCCAAATATTATTATTATTAGTTGACTTTCTTATTCTCAAGTCTCATCGAAGGTACATACTTAGATGCTAAAAGTCATTCCACTCATACGAGTGGATAAAACCAGTCGACACGGACTTGCCTTCGACGGCTGTCAAAAATCTAGTTCATTTCTTAACCTAGGATTGTTTCCCGCGCGCTCTTCGAAGGACAAGCATCGTATATTTTTACAAAGTTGTTTTAAGGTCCCACATAATGGCTGCAATACATAATGCAGAGAAATCTGAAAGATCAACAAGAAAATTCTGCCAGAAGCTCGATTCTTTCGCTAATTCGACAGACGAAGACATCGTCAGGAATTTTAGGCTTATGACTTTTTTGCTAGTGACATTTCAAATTATCCCCATAAAAGCATCAAAAACATCAGAAACATCCACAATATTCACAGGGTTGCCAATATAATCTTCTTTTCAACCCTATGACATTCAAGAATACATATACACTCAAACTTGCTTATAACGATCACGAGGGGACCGACTAAATTTGTTCCTCATAGCCATTAATCGTCATATTTAAAATAATTTTTTTGAAAGTCGTATGAACCTACCTACCTGCCTCTACTACAGTAGAACCTCGTTAATTCGAAATCCAGCGGACATCACAAATCAAATTTCGAATTAACGAATTCCCACGAAATTCGAAATTTTAAGAAAAAAAAAAAAGACAGTTCCTCGGCCGCCCCTTCAAATTCGGGTGGTATCTTTGGAGTAAATTCGTATTAATACGAATTATTCCCGTTTAAATCGAATTTTTGCAGCCGATTTTCGCACGCGATCGGCCCTTCAAGTTAAGTTATTCTGAGCAAATTCATAAAAATACCACAATAAATCAAATTTTCGCGGCTAATTAACGTCGCGGCCGGCCCTTTAAACTCGGATATTCGAAAAATACAATATATTTATTCTTAAACCGAAATTTCGCTGCCGATTTCGGTCACAGCCGACCTCTTAAATTCAGAAAATTTAAGTAAAGTTCATAAAAATACATCCCGTGTGAATCGAATTTTGCGGCCGATTTCCGTCGCGCCGGATCTTTTAACGATATTCAAAGTAAATTTAGTAAAAATACGATATATTTCCGCGTAAATTGAAATTTCGGAGCCTTTTTCCATCGCGCCGGATCTTTGAAATTCAGATATTTGAAATTAACTCGTAATAATGCAATATATTTACGCGTAAATCTAAATTTCGCGGCCGATTTCCATCGTGGCCGACCCTTTAAATTAAGATATTTATAATAAATTCGTAAAAATACGATATATTTACACGTAAACTAAGATTTCGCAGCTGTTTTCTGTCGTGGCCAGCCCTTTGAAATTCAGATATTCAAAATAAATTCATAAAAAAGCGATATATTTATGCTTAAATCAAAATTTCACGGCCGATTCCTGCCACGGTCTACCCTTTAAATTGAGATATTCGTAAAAGTATGATATATTTTCTCGTAAATCCGGAATTCGCGACCGATTTCCGTCTGTTGGCCCTTTAAATTCAGATATTCGAGATAAATTCGTGAAAATACAATATATTTACACGTAAATCTAGATTTCGCGGTCGATTTCTGTTGCGGCCGGCCCTTTATTCAAATATTCGAAATAAATTTGTAAAAATACAATATATTTACGCGTAAATCGAGATATCGCTGCCGATTTCCGTTGCGACCGGGCGTTTAAATGAAACGATTTTTCTCGGCCCTTCAACCCGGATATTCAAAATAAATTGGAAAAAATATGACATTCTAGTGTAAATCGATTCAGATTTACAAAATAATAATGCTAATTAGGATGATGTATAGTTTTTTAGATTCAGATTTACGAAATTTTATGACTTATTTTCGCATAAATCGAAATTTCTGTTTTTTCGAATTATCGGGGTTCGAATTAACGGCGTTATACTGTATCAATATATTCACAAAAGTACAGTATATTTTCAAAATACGAGTAGGTATTACTTATTATAATTAAAAAATACACTTTTATTACACTTATCACTTTTATTGTGTGGGATTGCACTTACCTCCCCACATTCTGGAATAAAGAAATAATAATAATAATTATTACTCAATTTTACCAACAATGATTGTTTTAAAGATTTCGCGTTCATGCTTCTCAATTTCCTCTTTAAAACAATCAACGCATTATAACTATCATCATCTTGTTTAAGGCTTCCAAGAAAAATATCACTAAACTGTCAACCTACCGCTTGTAAAATCACACTTGTCATAAATGAGTATCTTGCGGGATTGTTTTGGTTTTCGACTGTAACATTTTACTTGTCACAATCCAATGATGCATAACCCGCGGCCCCTTTCTTGCGGCCCGCATGTCCATTTCATACGTCACACTTGGCTATAGAGAAACATCTAAATGTTTAGGGTAATTCTTAAAAACCTGCGCTGAGAATTTTTTTTATAGAGTTTTGGTTAATTTTCGCTGCATTTCCTAAATGGAACCATATTTGAAGAACTGGTTTGCATAACACTGAATTCAAAAACATCAACAGAAACTTTAACTCTTGAAATTTTAGGTGTATCTCGAAATTAATTTGTTTTATTTCCAGCCGTAGCAGGTAACATGGTGCCCGTGCCTGTTAACTCCACCCCCAACCCATCACCATCGGATATGCGGCGAGCGTATGACGCTCTGGGCATCCAGTGCCCCACGGGCGGAGGCCCCCCTGTAGTGGGCCCAGTGTTGGGAGTGGGGACCCCCAGCGTGCAGGGGCTGCGCGGCGGGCCCCCTCCTGGAGTGCGCGGTCCTCGCCCGCCCGGGGCCCCTGGCCTGCCGCCCCCATCGGTACCCCCCGACCAGCCCAGCATAGCGGCCATGCAACTGTTTGGAGTACCTCACCAGCAACTGCCGGGACAGCCTCAACCCAGTCCTCAGGAGTTGCAACAGCAGGTGGTAAGTATTATCCACTCATTACATACTGACTTCCTCTACCTACCTTTTCATTCTATAGTGTGCATGCAGTGCCACCGTAAAATATTTAAATAATCAAAGTTTAAAGCTTAATTTCAGGTGGATATTTATACATTTATTAAAGTAATATGGTGTAAGCTTTATGAGACTTTTCACGAATATT
This sequence comes from Hesperophylax consimilis, assembly GCF_061612785.1. NCBI lineage: Eukaryota > Metazoa > Arthropoda > Insecta > Trichoptera > Limnephilidae > Hesperophylax > Hesperophylax consimilis. The sequence continues at coordinate 25,887,520 of NC_142840.1, read as the reverse complement.
ATTAAATTCTACTTTAATAATATTCGTTAATTCCAAATCCACGGGACATCAAAAATCAAATTTCTAATTAACAAATTCCCACGTAATTCTAAATTTTATTAAAAAAAAAACAGAAAAATTGAGTTCCTCGGCCTCCTTTCAAATTATTATTATTCCCATGTAAATTGAATTTTTGCAGCCGATCCGCCGTGGTCGGTCCTTCAAGTTCAGTTATTCAAAGTAAATTCATAATAATTCTTCATTTTTCTACGTAATTTTGCAGCTAATTAATTACCTGTGTAGCCAGTCCTTATTCGCCAGTATTCAAAGTAAATTCGTAAAAGTATACCGAGTTTCCCGTATATCAAATTTTCACAACCGATTACCGTTGCGGCTGGCCCTTTAAACTTAGGTGTACCTATGCGAAATTTCGATTTCTAGTAAAGTAAATTTGTAAAAATACTATATATATATATATATGTATATAATGATATTTTCCTTGTGATTTGAACGACACAGTCAATTAAAACACAATTGAGTTTCTCTGTAAGGAAAGTATAGGTTTATTTTGTTAATCTCACAAGATTTACATAAAGAAAAGCATTCAGTAACAAAACATTACCTGTAAGGAAAGAAACAACATTTAATGTTATTAATTGTTATGTCAATTCCTTAATCACAATCACGATAGCAATTACCAATCATTGAAATTATTCCCATCAATCTGCCTTGTCACAACCCATAGATTATTTTTACTATGTCCTTAACCATAGATTACGAAATATCGAGTCGACTTTGTAGGTACTGTGACGCACATCCAGCCAGTGACAGTCCACGACACACAGCCACAATGACGAGACAAGCTCGGCATTGCCTTGAATTAAAGAAAATTATATTTTTCTCTACATAAATATATACATATATATATATTTCTTTACATAAATATATTTTTTTTTTCTTTACATAAATATATATATATATATTTCGCAGTCAATTTCGGTCACTGCCTTCACTCTACGGTCACACTTTAAACTCAGATATTCGTAAAAACACGATATATGTATTTCCATTTAATTCATTCTTCGCGGCAAAAATATGACATTCCAGTGTAAATTGATTCAGATTTACAATATAATAATACCAAATATTCTATTAAGTGTGTGGCAACGTTTGGTCTATAATATCCTAGTACAGTCTAACTTGGTTATAACGATCACGGCAATAGCGAGTTCACGGCTATAATGAGCTATTACAAAACCATATTTTAGTTAAGGCTTCTCTTCATATAATTGATGACCATTTTAACGAGGTCGATTCCCTGATATACCGAGCAAATAATTTTGTCAACGCAATTTCTGAATACGTGAATGGGTTGCTGGGTCTGAAAAGTAGTTGGAAATTATTCAAGAATTATTCTCGAAGTAAGTAGTAACAAACAAAGGGCGGGAATTTCCTATCCCGTTTGGGACGGATTCATATTTTTTATGGCACTACCTGTGTAAGATTGTCGGCTATGTGAACCATTTGCTATCCATCGGGCACTATGTAAAATAGTCATAAAGTCTGCGAAATTTGAGTTTCGCAAATTTGTTCCCTTTTTACATCTTCTTTTGCATTACAATTCATCGTCTATTTTGTTTTAAGAACCAAAAAATATGTTTATGAAGGTACCTAGTTACGAGTACCTACATTCCTGCACGGGGTAAATTTTTGCCAGTGATGCACAAACTTTTTCAGCAGAAGGCCCGCTTTGCCTATTTTACCTTTATACAGGTCACGAGCTTACAATCAGATTTTTTTTTTGTTTTCGTTGAGGGGGAGAAAGTTGACAGCGAAATTCAAGAGTTAAGGTTTCTGTTGAATTTTGTGTTATACAAACCGGTTCTTCAAATTTGCTTCCATTTAGGAAATGCAGCGTAAATTAACCAAAAGACTATAACATAATGTTCTCAGCAAGGGTTTTCAAGAATTACCCCAAATCAAAAATATAGCCAAGTAGGCCGTATGAAATTGATTCGCGGGTTGTGCATTACTGGTTTGTGACATATATATTTTACAGCCGAAAACCAAAATAATCTCGCATTTAAGTGCGATTTTACGAGCGGTAGGTATTAGGTACAGCACGCACAAACTAGTGATAAAAAGATACACAATTTAGTGATATTTTTCTTGGAAGCCTTGAACCAGGTGATGATAGTTATAGTGCGTTGATTGTTTTGGAAAGGAATTTGAGAAGCATGAAAGCAAAATATTAAAAAAAAAACATTGATAATAAATTTGAGTAATATAAGTGTATTTTTAAATTTTTTTTTTTAATAGGTTAAACCTACTCGTATTTTGAAAATATACTGCACATTTGCGAATATATTGATAATAGAGGCATTTAGGTAGGTACATACGACTTTTAAAAAACTTTTTGGATATAATGATTAACGGCCATAAGGAGCAATTTTGATTGGTCCCCTCGTGCTCATTATAACCAAGTTTGACTGTATTTATAACAAGTTAAAAAATAAAATGTTATCAGATTATACGTTAAAAAGTGATAGTATTAATCGTACAGTTCATGGCTATCCTATGAGAAGCTGCAACGATTTTAGGCTTCCTAAGACAAATTTATCGGCAACACAAAAAATATTTATTATTTTTTCAAATTTCTTTAAATGTTAAGGAAGCCAAAAAAGCCAAAAAGCAGTTTTTCACAAACAATGGCATTAATGATGTTGTTGTATCCGAAAATGATTTATTTTTTTGGAATTTTTTTTTTTTTATGAAGATTTTCCGGAAATTTCAGTTAGACCATGCGCCGCACGAATTTCCTAAAAATCTTCACACAGAAAACCGAATTTTCAAAAAATAATAAAAATCATTTTCGGATACAACAACACCAATAATGTCGAATTTGTGAAACTTAACACCCTATCACACTCAAAAGCCGAGCCGCCACTGCATTAGATATAAAATGTTAAATTCTATAAACTTAACTAACTAAAATTAAGGCGATGCCATACGTAGTAATGCAAAATCATGTGTTTTTGGTTTGAAAATTTGGTCGCCTAAAAATGTTTCAGATGCTTTAATTAAATACTGCGAGTAGAATACATCTTGGCCTTTGAAATAATCGAGTATTTTTTAGATAAGTCTTTTTATAAGCCCAGAAAAAAATAAAGTATAAGGCCTCTGAAAACTGCTTCAAAGTTCAAAATCTCCTACTTACGAACCCATTTTCGGTTATGTTTTTATTGTATAATGTGGCAAATTAAGTTATTTATAAAATGATTGAAAAAAAATTAAATATTTATGCCTGAACATCCACAAAATAAAATAAAAGGCACTTTTTGGCCATGTTTTTTTCATGCATAAATCAAAACAGGCGGAAAGCGCGAATTTAAACCTTATCGCCATCTACGTAAGGGCTGTTATTGATAGCGGCTCAATTTAAAATATTACACGACGTAGTGCATCGCCTTAAAGTAAATAAAATAAATTTTAAAAAAAATTTAGGATGATCTATAACCACGTAAAAAGACATTTTACGCCACAGCTGTCTGTCGGATTCAAATTTATTTCTTCAAACTACAGAAACAAATTTTAGTGAGCTGACAAAAATAAATTTCAAATTACAAATTAACAAATTTTAAATTAAAAAACCATTTGGTTATTTTTTTGCGAAATTTTTTAATTAAACATTTTCAAATTAACGGGGTTTTACTGGATCACTTTTTTGTCTCTTACTATTTTCCACTACATATCGACCCCTCCTAAGTAAACAGTTTAAAGTTTTTTTTGGTCATACAGCACAAATGAGTTATAGTAAATGACGGTGTTAAAAAATCTGTTTACATATTCTTTTTTTCTGTTAATTCCCACATAAGATTAGTAAAGTATCTAAACTAGATACAGTTTACGTAAGAGGGGTCGATATCTGTTTTCTTAACCCCTTTTAAGTGTATTTTTTGTCAATTTTGGAATCCAATAAGGTACTGTAGTGTGAATTTTCTGCTTGCACTAGTAATGAATATGATTGTTTGTCCCACAGTTGCAATTAGGAGCTAGCAGCCTGCAGCTGGGAGGAGGCCAGGTGACAGCAACTCCCGTGTCGGGAAGTAAAGAATGGCACCAATCTATTACCTCTGATTTAAGAAACCATCTAGTTCACAAATTGTAAGTAACATTCTATCTACACTGTTGGTGTTTTGTGTATATTGTACACATGATTTAGTTTGCATATTCTTAACATACATGTGTTTGTTACTTTTACAGAGTTCAAGCGATATTTCCTACCCCAGATCCAACAGCGATGCTAGATAAACGAATGCACAATTTGGTGGCTTATGCTCGAAAAGTTGAAGGCGATATGTACGAGATGGCTGGAACTCGTTCCGAATACTATCATCTCCTAGCTGAGAAAATTTATAAAATTCAAAAAGAACTAGAAGAAAAACGTCAAAAAAGGAAAGAACAACAACTTCAGCAGCAACAGCAACAACAGCAGCAACAGCAGCAACAGCAGCAACAACAGCAACAACAGCAACAGCAGCAGCAGCAGCAGCAGCAGCAGCAGCAACAACAGCAGCAGCAGCAACAACAGCAGCAGCAGCAGCAGCAGCAGCAGCAGCAGCAGCAGCAGCAGCAGCAGCAGCAGCAACAACAACAACAACAGCAACAACAGCAGCAGCAGCAGAGCAATGTTGGAGTTAGCGGGGTGGGAGTACGACCTCCTCTGGTGGGAGCTCCGGGGCTGCCTCGACCACCCTTGGCCTCTGTCCAGCCTCCTCCACCTTCCATGCGCAGTCACTCCCCAGGCATGGGGCTCTCTCTCCCTTCCAGCCGGATGCAGTTCCAGCCCAACCTTGTAGGACCCCCCGGACCAAGTCCCAATGCTCTCCCCCCCACCCCAAATAGCAATATGGTAGTTTCGAACCCCGGCTTGTCTCCTTTTGGACAACCCATGACCTCACCTGCTTCCAACTTATCTAATAGTAGTTCTGTACCTAATCAATTCCCTTCACTTAACTCTAACGGGCCGAGTATGATGGGCGCCTCCCCTGGACCCCAGTTCCCTGATATGATGAAGGTGCGCATGGCTGCACAACAGGCAGTGGCTAACGGGACTGGTAGTCGAGCTCCCAGTCCCTACCCCAACCCCTTCAGCAACAGGATCCCTCTGCCGTGCACCACCCCAACGGCACCCGAGCAAGTCCTCTCCCAGCTGAGTTCGGGGCCTACCTCGGTGGGGTCGCAGCGGGGGGCCTCCCCGGGCCTGGCGCTCTCCAATGGGCCCCTGCCCCCGGGCACGCCCTCCACCCCCCTGGTGGTGCCACCGCTGCCTAGCCCCCTACCGCCCTCTTCACAGGAGCCCTCCAGCCTGCCGGGGAAGAGTGGGGCAGCATCGCGCAACTCGTCGCTGTCCTCGCAGATGGCGGCACTCAATGCTGCGGCCGCCATGGACCAGGAGGATAGTCCGCGTCCACCACAGAGTCACCCCGCTCAGCCGGGGGGTAAGATGGACATGAAACAGGAAGATGATATTAAGAAGGAGGACCCTGATGACTCCATGAGTGGTCATGGAGGAAAGGGTATACATAATGATACCCAGAAAGAGATCAAATCTGAGCCGGACGACGGCACGGAAAAGGAGATTAAGGAGGAAAAAGACGGTATCAAAGAGGAACCGATGTCTCCTTCCAGAGATATAAAGCCCATGATTCCAGAACCCATCCAAAACCTAGCGGCTGATAAAAAACGCAAGTGCGTCTTCAAGCCGGAGGAGCTCCGGCAGGCTCTGATGCCCACCCTCGAGAAGCTTTTTAGACAAGACCCGGAATCTTTACCTTTCCGGCAGCCTGTGGACCCCCAAGCTCTCGGCATTCCCGACTATTTCGACATTGTCAAGAGGCCCATGGATCTCTCAACTATCAAAATGAACCTAGACACCGGACAGTATTCTGATCCCTGGGAATATGTGGACGACGTCTGGCAGATGTTCGACAATGCTTGGCTCTATAATAGAAAAACGTCTCGTGTATATAGATATTGTACAAAGGTAAGCATTCTGTTTTCTAAGTAGGTAAGCTTTTTTTTCTGACAGTTATTCATTTGATCATTTGTTAATGGTGTTTTATTCTTGCAGTTGTCCGAAGTGTTTGAGCAAGAAATAGACCCTGTGATGCAGAGCTTGGGTTATTGCTGCGGACGAAAATATACCTTTAATCCTCAAGTGTTATGCTGTTACGGCAAACAGTTGTGTACTATTCCGAGGGATGCAAAATACTTTAGTTACCAAAATAGGTAAATATTACCTCAACATTAAGTTTAGTAAGTAATCAAAATATTTGTCATTAAGTTGTTATTTATTATTAACAAAATATTTCTTTTTTTACAGATACACGTTTTGCCAGAAATGCTTTAATGATATTGCTGGTGATACTGTTACTTTGGGAGACGATCCTATGCAACCTCAATCGTAAGTTTACAATAAATTATTACAAAATCCAATCTCTCTGTTTTTTTCGGATCAAAATCTGCTTAAAGTTAGTTGAGCCTGTAAATTGGTGACTCTTCTGACTGTCCCAACCAACGTTAGTATTAAAATGTACATTTTGTTTAACCGACTATTTTTATTTATTTATTAACGCCCTTTTTCGGGGCTTTTACATGAGAATATTAAGAAATATACATTATTTATTGTGCATAACTGAATTGCTTCATTAACAATATTTTATATTTGTTTTAAGATAAATTGAAGATGTCCACTGATTTGGTATAATTGTTTCCCTCCATTAGTATTCTGGGCAAAGAGGAATACATATGGTAGTTAGTCCCAGAATTTCTGCACTGACATAAATCCTGACTTCTAGTATTATGTTGTGGAATCCGAAAGCTTATCAATTCTAGCAATACCGGACTATCAACTAAATCATTTAGAATTTTATATAGAAATACCAAGTCGGTGAAAATTCTGACAATTTGAGCATATTATTCATATAATGAGTGTTGTAGTTCAACATATTGTAGTTTAAAATTTATAAAATGTAAGAATTTGTTTTGTATTTTTTCAACAGCTTGTACATGTATATTCTAATGTGGGTTTCAGACAGGAGAAGTACTCAAGTTGACTTACATAGGCAAAATATAACAATTTAATACACTTTATATTGTTAAAATTTCTGGTTAGCCTAGTTATAAATCCCAACATTTTTAAGCCCTTATTAGAGATTTATTTTATGTGGTTAACAAGTGAAATATTTGATTGAAAAGTGATGTCTAAGTCTTTGATTTGTGTTAATGTTGTAATAAAAAATCACTGGATTTTTTATTCAATATAATCTAACTACAGTAGAACCTCGTTAATTCGAAATCCAGCGGACATCAAAAATCAAATTTCGAATTAACGAATTCCCACATAATTCGAAATTTTATGAAAAAAAAAAAAAAAAATATGCCGAAAATCGATTTTCTCGGCCGCCTCTACAAATCCGGGTGGTATTTTAGCTGTAAATTCGTATTAATACCAATTATTTCTTTATTTTCGCGGTCGATTACCGTAGCGTCCGGCCCTTTAAATTCAGATATTCGCAATAAATTAGTAAAAATGCTATATATTTACGCGTAAATCGAGATTTTGCTGCGGATTTCGTTCGCGGCGTACCCTTTAAATTGAGATATTCGTAAAAATACGATATATTTCCGCGTAAATCGAGATTTCGCGGTAATTTTCCGTCGCGGCCGGCCCTTTATTTCAAATATCTGAATTTGAATTCGTAAAAATACGATATATTTCCGCGTAAAACGAGATTTTGCTGCGGATCTCGGTCGCGGCCTACCCTTTAAATTGAGATATTCGTAAAAATACGATATATTTCCGCGTAAATCGAGATTTCGCGGTAATTTTCCGTCGCGGCCGGCCCTTTATTTCAAATATCTGAATTTGAATTCGTAAAAATATGATATATTTCCGCGTAAAACGAGAATTCGCGGCCGTATTCTGTCGCGGCCTACTCTTCAAATTCAGATATTCGAAATAAATTCGTAAAAATATGATATATTTCCGCGTAAATCGAATTTTGTCGGCAGTTTTTCGTCGCGGCCGGCCTTTTAAGTTCAGCTATTTGAAGTAAATTCGTAAAAATATGTCATATTTCGGCATGGATCGAAATTTTTCGGCCGATTTCCGTCGCGCCGTATTTTTTCAACTCGGATATTCGAAGTAAAGTTAGTAAAAATACGATATATTTCCGCGTAAATTGAAATTTCGCGTCCGATTTCCGTCGCGGTGATGAAATACGATATATTTACGCGTAAATCGAAATTACGCGGCCGAGTTTCGTCGCGGCCGACCCTTTAAATTCAGATATTTGGCGTAAACTCGTAAAACTACGACATATGTCCGCGTAAAGTATTTTCTCGGCCCTTTAAACTCGGATATTCGAAATAAATTTGTAAAAATATGACATTCCAGTGTAAATCGATTCAGATTTACAAATAATAATACTAATTAGGACGATGTATAACCACGTAAAAATACATTTTTCGGCGTTTTACCGCCACAGCTGACTTTTAGATTCAGATTTACGAAACATTATGATTTATTTTCGCAAAAATCAATTTTTTTCGAATTACACAAACAAATTTTCGTGCGCGGACAAAAATAAATTTCGAATTACGAATTAACGAATTTCGAATTAAAAAAAATTTTGTATGAAAAAATTTTTCAGCGGAAATTTTTGTTGCGAAAATTTCGAATTACGCGTTTTTTCGAATTATCGGGGTCCGAATTAACGGGGCTCTACTGTATTTGACATTTTGAGATATTTAAGTAAAGTCTTTTTTAATACACCAAATTAATAATTTGTTGATATTGTCTTGAAGAATGTTGCAATGGTAAATATTTTGAATAGTTCTATACATTTTGAGGTCATCAGCAAAAAGTAAGATAGATACATCATGAGATATTTTTGTAAGATCATTTATAACAAGATAAATAAGATTGGGCCAAGGTGTGAACCCTGTGGAACTCCACTTGTTGCATTAATTCTTTCCGACAGGGAGGATTTTATTCTAACAATTTGTTGTCTTCCAGTAAGATAGCTTTCAAACCAGGCTAATATATTGCCACATATACCAAGCTTTCCTAATTTCCAAATGAGAATTTTATGGGAAACTGTATCAAAGGCTTTACTGAAACCAGTATAGACAGAGTCTACTTGTTTTTTTTCTTTAAAAGCTTTGGATATAAAAATTTTATAAATAATTAAGTTGGAAAGAGTACTTCTACCTGGCATAAATCCAAACTGGTAAGGTGATATTACAGATTTTATTTGTGTAAAAAGTTTGTCAAGTATCAGGCTTTCAAAGAGTTTCGGGTATGGTGGATTGAATGCATATAGGCCTGTAATTACAAACATCACTTTCATCACTCTTTTTGAAAATCGAAGTCAGATAACTAATTTTCCACTTATCGGGAAAAATTCCACTGGATAAAGATAGATTAAAAAGTTTGGTTAATGAAAGAGCAATTGCTTTTGTACATTCTTTAATAAATATTGTTGGGATATTATCCGGTCCCGCAGATTTGTGGATATCTAAGGATTTAGTAATTCTGAGTAAGGAACTTTAGTAATTCCATTAGAAAGACTTATGGTACACTGTGAAATATAAAGAATTTCATCTAGAGTTGTTGTTGGAACAGGAGCATTATTAGAATCTGTTGAATAAACACATTTGAAAATTTTGTCCCTTAACTAGGAGCTGCCGTGCGCTGCTACCCGGCTTTTCATCTCACCCAGTTTTCGGCCTTACTAAGACTGACCACGATGCTAAAACCCGATCACAAGACTACTGGTAAGGACTATGTTGGGGTTTGTTTGACTGCTCTTATTCCCCATACTATTTTGACAATATGGCAACACTGCAGGTGCAGGTGCAGGCTTGCGTAGAAACATAAAGATAAAAGATGTGAAAGTTTAATTTGCAATATCTGTTGACTTATATGGTAAAAATAAAACATGCTTTTGTAGATTAGTTTGTACATTTTATTTAACCAAAATTAAAACTGTATGTAATGTTTTTTTTTTGTTTATTTTACAGTGCAATTAAAAAAGATCAATTTAAAGAAATGAAAAATGATCATTTAGAATTAGAACCCTACATTATTTGCAATGATTGTGGACGAAAACAACATCAAATATGTATCCTTCATCTAGAACAAATATGGCCGCAAGGCTTTGTATGTGATAACTGTCTCAAGAAAAAGGGTGCAAAGAGAAAAGAAAACAAATTTAACGCCAAACGATTACCCACCTCCAAACTGGGAATATATATAGAGACGAGAGTAAACAACTTCCTTAAGAAGAAGGAGGCGGGGGCGGGAGAGGTGAGCATTCGCGTAGTGGCGAGTTCGGATAAAATCGTGGAGGTGAAGCCCGGCATGCGAGGCCGCTTCGTGGAGGGCGGAGACCTGCCCGGAGAGTTCCCCTACCGCGCCAAGGCCCTGTTTGCCTTTGAGGAGGTGGACGGTGCCGACGTTTGCTTCTTTGGCATGCATGTGCAGGAGTATGGCAGCGAGGCACCCATGCCCAACACGCGGCGAGTCTACATCGCATATCTGGACTCGGTGCACTTCTTCAAGCCCCGCCAGTACCGGACGGCCGTCTACCATGAGATCCTGCTGGGCTACCTGGACTATGCCAAGCAGCTGGGCTACACAATGGCGCATATCTGGGCCTGCCCGCCCTCCGAGGGGGACGACTACATCTTCCACTGCCACCCCGTAGAGCAGAAGATCCCTAAACCCAAGCGGTTGCAAGAGTGGTACAAGAAGATGCTAGACAAGGGTATCATCGAAAGAATAATAGTCGATTACAAAGATATCCTCAAGCAGGCCATGGAGGATAATATTAATTCAGCTGCTGATTTACCTTACTTCGAGGGCGATTTCTGGCCAAATGTATTGGAGGAATCAATAAAGGAATTGGACCAAGAAGAAGAAGAGAAACGGAAACAAGCTGAAGCCGCTGAGGCTGCAGTAAGTTTTACTTTTTACAAATACCTAATATTATGTGGACTCGGTGTATTTTTGAGTAAATAATGATTACATCTTTTTCCAGCAGATATTTCAACTCTCCGAAGAAAGCGAACAGGGTCCCGATGGAAAGAAGAAGGGACAAAAGAAAGCCAAGAAATCTAATAAATCCAAAGCTGCCCAGCGCAAAAATAGTAAAAAACAAAGTGATCAACAAACCGGTAATGACCTCAGTGCTAAAATCTTTGCCACCATGGAGAAGCACAAGGAAGTCTTCTTTGTTATCCGACTACACTCCGTACAATCTGCTGCCAGCTTAGCTGTAAGTATAGACATCTCTATATACGTGTTTTTTTTTTTTATTTATTTTTATTTTTTATTTATTGCACAACAGATAGATTATCCAATTACTGTACAATTCTCAATTTGATAATCTTAACACCTATGAAGATAATTATTATACAAAAAAAACTTTAGGCTATTTAAAGAAGAATTATATATATCTAGTGCTTCTGAGATTTCATTCAATAGCACCATTCCTCTTGTCATGCTATGTTGTGTTAGAATATCTGTTCTGCCGTATGGTATTTTGAATAAGTCGTGTCGACGACTACGGCTGAAGTTTTCGGGCACGTATAAACCATAGCATTCCAAGAGGAACGGGCTATCAATATAGTTATGGATTATGTTAAAACTAAGTATTGCAAGATTTGCATGACGTCTAGTTTCCAAGCTAAATCTATTTGTTGCCTCAAGTAAGTCCACATGGTGCATGAACCTTGGATAAGTTCCACGCATCCGCATATAGACATACCTGAGGAATTTTTTCTGGATTTGTTCCAGCATATTAATATACTTAGTTTGGTGCGGAGTCCACACACCACTAGCATACTCCAGCTAATTTTTAACACTATATATGTATTCCTATTTAATAAAAATACGTTTTTCTGTTTCCAGTCTATTCAAGATCCTGATCCATTACTAAACTGCGACCTGATGGACGGTCGCGATGCTTTCTTGACTATGGCCCGAGATAGGCACTACGAATTCTCTTCTATGAGGAGAGCTCAATTTTCCACTCTGTGTATGCTTTGGGAATTACATAATCAAGGACAGGATAAATTTGTATACACCTGCAATCATTGCAAGAATCATGTGGAAACTCGTTACCACTGCACCGTGTGTGACGACTTTGACCTCTGCATGGTGTGCTATAGCAAGGAGGGTCATCCACATAAGATGGAGAAACTCGGATTTGATTTGGACGATGGAACTTCTCCGGGAGATACCAAGCAGGCCAATCCTCAGGAGGCTCGCAAGCTTTCCATTCAACGTTGCATACAGTCCTTGGTACACGCTTGCCAGTGTCGGGATGCCAACTGTAGGTTACCATCTTGTCAGAAGATGAAAAGGGTGGTTACCCACACCAAGGTGTGCAAGCGGAAGACAAACGGCGGCTGCTCCATTTGCAAGCAGCTTATCGCCCTGTGCTGCTATCACGCCAAACACTGTCAAGAGACCAAATGCCCCGTACCCTTCTGCAGTAACATCAAACATAAGCTGAAGCAACAACAACTGCAACAGCGGCTTCAGCAAGCTCAGCTGCTGCGAAGAAGGATGGCCGTAATGAACACTCGTGGGCCGGCTCCCGGGGGTCCCTGCTCGCCCCCTCCACCTCCCCCATCTGCGCTGGCCTCGCCTCCCCTAGCTGGGGCCAAACCCACCCCCACCGGCATTACAGCGCCTCCTCATGTGCTGCAAGTAGTGAAGCAGATTCAAGAGGAAGCGGCCCGCCAGCCTTCCACACACTACGGCAAGGCGGCACAGCAAATGCCGCCCCCCCAACCGCACCTGCAGCCCCGCCACCCTCTGCTGCCCATGGAGCAGTGGGGGGCTCAGCAGCAGCAGCGGTACCCCGGCAAGCAGCAGCCCCCGCACCGTGCGCCGCACCCGCAGCTGGCCGCGCACCAGCAGCACCCGCAACACCCGCAGCTGCCCATGGGACCCCACACTCAGCAGCACCCTATGGCGCCTCATCCCCACCCGCAACATCCCAATCATCCGCAGCACCTTATCAACCAGCAGAACAATCCACAGCAGGTTTGTGCATAATGCTGATTTGGAAATTCTTTCTTAGGATTTCAGTTATTTATTGATACTCTGGTATTTGGCCCACGGAGAAAAGAAAGAAACGGAGTTGTTCATACTTCCTGTGCGCCCGTTCTTCTGGGTGTAATAATTATATTAATAATGATATTAATGTTGCAGATAATGGGCATGGGCAATGTGACACCACAAACTCTGCCAGGCATGGTACGTCCAGGTCAGGGCGTGGCTGGTGTGGGAGTGGGTGGAGTGGGTGTGGGTGTGGGTGTGGGTGGTGTGGGAGGTCCCGCACTGCACCACAAGGCCTTGCAGCAGCTCATGGTCACCCTGCGCTCACCCACCTCCCCCGACCAGCAGGCGCAGATCCTGCAGATACTCAAGTCCAATCCACCGCTCATGGCTGCATTCATCAAACAGAGACAGGTTAGTCATCATAGTTAAACATAGATATTTCAGAAAGTATTTCACCCCTGAATGGTAGTGCAATCTAACTTGTTTAAGCGGTTGTTATATGCCAGCGGATTTTTTCAAACTGTCAAAACATCTTCACTTTTATTTTGTAGAGGGCGGTAATTGTACATTGATGAACTTGCGAAAATACAATGTCAAATGTGCGTTCATCAAAGGTAGATCAACCGCAACTAACTTTACAATATTTCAAAACATTATATTAGAATCTTTTGCAAAAAATATACAAGTCGCCTGCATATATACAGACTTTTCGAAAGCATTTGACAAAGTATCCCATAAACTACTAACCCGAAAACTATTTGCCCTAGGAGTAAGATTTAACATGCTAAACTAAACTGGTTTACTAGCTATTTACCAAATTGTAAACTATTTTTCAAAATAAAATCTTTGCTATCGAAAGCTTGGTCCGGTTTTGTTTCTCATTTTCATTAACGATATAACAAATTGCTTCGACGATGTCGAGATATTGCTCTTTGCTGATGACATCAATCTATACAAAAAAATAACTGATGTAAATCATTGCCAAATACTACAGTCAAATATTAACCCCTTCAGTAATCATTTAAAAATTAAAAATGGAAAAAAAACACCTTTTTTTATCAATGAATTTTATTTACTCAAAATTATATTTATATATACAGGGTGTCCGGAAACTCGTAGTACAAGCGGGAAACTGGTGAATCTACATCACATTTGGAGTCGATTTTGTAGTATATATTTTTTTTATTTGAGCTTTCGTTATCGAGTAAATCGAGTTTGAAGTTGATTTTATTTTTTTTATTTTTTATTTTTTTTAATCAAATTCTTATAAATTATTACTGAAGATCAAAGTACCCAACTAATTAAAACTATTTGAAATTAAAACAAATGAAGAAACTCGGATTTGAAGCATTATTTTGAAATCACCCTTCATTTAACCCGGTGTAATCATAAAATATTTCTGCTCTGCAGGGTTAAAACATCTGTTATTCAACCCTAAACACCAGAAAAAACTTTAACCCTAAAATAGCCGAAAAATATTTTTTTTTGGTTTTTTTTTTTTTTTTTTGAAAATGCTCAAATCAAAAAACTTTATGTTTTTTTGGGTTCCCCATGTGGTGTAGATTCTCCAGTTTCCCGCTTGTACTACGAGTTTCCGGACACCGTGTATACAGGGTGTCCGGAAACTCGTAGTACAAGCGGGAAACTGGTGAATCTACATCACATTTGGAGTCGATTTTGTAGTATAATTTTTTTTTATTTGAGCTTTCGTTATCGAGTAAATCGAGTTTGAAGTTGATTTTTTTTTTTTTTTTTTTTTTTTTTTTTTAATCAAATTCTTATAAATTATTACTGAAGATCAAAGTACCCAACTAATTAAAACTATTTGAAAGTAAAACAAATGAAGAAACTCGGATTTGAAGCATTATTTTGAAATCACCCTTCATTTAACCCGGTGTAA